>NC_052484.1:10265219-10308583 GCF_009730915.1 Dioscorea cayenensis subsp. rotundata
TTGTGCTCTCAACCAGTTTCTTCTTTGAGTTACCAGTCATGCACTCAGCATGGGTTGCAGGTGAGCTTCAATGTGATGTGTTGTTGCTTTTCTAATGAAAGTGTTTAATGGATGAAAGTTCTTTTCATTTGCAGTTAATTATTGGATCTGTAAGGTCATCAAAATTTTATTTCTTTCATATTTCAATGGATCAAATTAAATGCAGAAAAAGATTGGTTTATATAGAGACTGAAAGAAAGGGAAAAATAAATGTAAAACGAAATTAATTTACTTTTTTTAAGCTT
Source organism: Dioscorea cayenensis subsp. rotundata (assembly GCF_009730915.1). Classification (NCBI taxonomy): domain Eukaryota; kingdom Viridiplantae; phylum Streptophyta; class Magnoliopsida; order Dioscoreales; family Dioscoreaceae; genus Dioscorea; species Dioscorea cayenensis. The sequence goes on from NC_052484.1 coordinate 10,265,504, forward strand.
TAAAATTCTTCACATAATTTTGCTTTTGTTTTGAGTTCTTAAATTTTTAATTAGATTATTGCTCTTACATCAATTATTTATAATTTTTTTATTTGGGATAGATTTCAAATTTGATACTTTAAGGTCCTCGTACCAATTTGAATTAACTCAATCAAACCCACATGATTAGGGTTTATCTCATAATGTCACTAAATGGGGTTTCTTTATTGTTATTTTATTATTTATTTATTTGATACCGTGGACAAACCATTCAACATACACTTTTTATTAATTCCGCTTAGACATACATTGAAAGAGAGTTAAACCCTTGACATCCATCGTGAAAGTCAAATATTTTATCCCTCAGCTATTGTAGTGGTGGTTTTCTTTAATGCAACACATTAGGAATTACAAGGAATTGCAAAGTTGCAGATATCATTGACAATTAGGAGATTTCAATGCTATTTTGTGGTTTTGAAAGCATTGAATTAAGCCTACAATTATCTATAAGATATGTTAGAGGTGAATAATCGGTTTAATAATTTGTTTTTCAATTGTAGATGGGAGAAGGTGTGTTTAGAGGTTACATTGTTGTGTTTAATTTTTATATACAAATAAAAGGCAAACATGGTGGAATCTATGGAATCTATTAAACCGTATTTAGTATTTACATATATGGTAAATTTATATTTAGTAGATTATTATTTATGATGTTTTGTACATTAGATAATAGTCTTATTTGTGATTTTTTGTATTTGGTTAATATTTTATGTTTAGCAATAAGCAAGTGCATGTATAAGAGTTAAAAGTGTTGTATGAGTGGAATGACTGCAGAAGCAAATTGTATTATATTTTGATTATTTGAATATATTATTATGCTTTTTCTCCTTGTGTTATGTCGTTTATGGCTGTTAAGAGATCATTTATTTTAGTTTCTATAAACTCAATAAGGTTTAATGCTATAAAATGTATGTTTATAATTGTATTTTTATGTTAATTGTTTATTAATTTTTGTTTACTTACTATTTTAGGGTTATTAACACTATTGTTTGTTTATTGTTTGTTAAAGTGGCATTTTGTTGGAGGTAATAAAAGACAATTCGAATTTGAAGAGAAGATTTGCATAGTTGCCTAAATCATTCCAAAAGTTTAGAGGCATGAGTTAGGGGTACTTGAGTTGTTGTTAAGGGGTAAAAAATGTCATTACAAAGTGTCTAAATTCGAATTAGGACTTGATTTTAAATTCTAACTGAACTCAAAATTGAAACATCTCATCTCAAGCATGGTGACACTTGACCATAGTATACATCATCTTGCAACCCTTTTGGTATAATTTAACACATAAGACTCTTAGTGCCTCTTAACGTTTCAATTATCCTTCTCTTGTGAATCTTATCCATGGTTAGCCTCCTTGATCAAGATTAATCAAGGCACCATTATCAGTTCAATAGTTTGATATTGACACTTTTTTTCTTCCTTATCAAAGGAGTTAATATTAAAGTGTAAACGAAAAGTTACTTGTTAAAGCCTACTAATATAAAAGCTAAAAAAGCCAGCCATGAGTGGCATCAAATAGCCATGGGAAAAATCAAGACCATTTTGAAATAGTGAGAAATTGGGATTTCTTTGGCCATAATTGGACAATATGTTAGCTAACAGATTGTGATCCTAGTAACAAGCTCCAGTTTCAGTGATAAGAAGTGACTCAGTAGACACTTTATACTTCTCATCACTTATGAATATCTTTAGGTAACTTAAGCATCTTTAAATCGTAACATATCCTTAAAGCTTGAACAAAAATTTTCTTTAGCTTCAATTTTCGACCACATCTATACTCTAGTGTGATGAGCAAAACAACAGCTTCAGCTTGTAGGCATGACTTTGCCATGGTAGCTAATGATCTTGCCAAGATAATATTTTTAAAATTAACTACAATGACAAAGCTGAGGCCACTAGGTAATAGATCCATAACCCATAAGTTATCACTGGAAATAGAAATAGAATTAGGAGAAGAAAGAAAAAGGTGAACTCCTTGGTATTAATTTGAGAATTCCTTAATTATTCAAGCATATGGATTTCCACAATGAGCAAGAAGGTGGTAACCAATCAATTGAGAAATCAACAATTGAGTTTAAATTCGCCCCCACATACAAGGCCACTAAATTTAAGCACCCTTTACTTTTGCAACACTTCTAAATGACCTACTTGGTAGTTTCCAAATCTAATCTACAAAAGGCACAACACATGGGTGCCCCAATATTAAGGCCATATCAATAAGCAAAAGTGTGTGTTTTGCCAATTAAAAACTCCACAAGAATAGTTTTACTCATGGAGTTGCCTAGAGGCTCAAAATAGCATGCTAGCCATTCCAACTATTTGAACAAGAGATCCCTTAAATCAAAAAATTGTATATCACACTTGTTGTTTTCACTATAAAGCAAATAGGTAACCATACCCTATATTTGGAACCAAAATTATCAATGATCACTTTAGATAACCTATTCCACTTCAACTGGTGTCCAAGAAAGTTCTAATTGCTATGGAAATCCTCTTATTACACGAAGTCGACAATTGGATAACTGACTTTATGAAATTAAGGCTTTGATCAGTGAGACATGTATAAATATTTAGGCATAGTTTGCAGTGTTTGGCAACAACCTAGGATGGTCTAGTAACAATGATAAGATCATTTGCAAACATAAAGTAAATGAATTTTCCACTCAATTTATTATCAAAACTAGGAACCATATTCAACTTCAAGGCATAATTCAGGAGGGTAGTCAGGTTTTGGAAGACAAAAAAAAAATAATAAAGGGGAATAGGATCCTCTACTGGACTCCTCTATAATAATTAGTCTAGCTGCTAAGTTTACCATTAATTAAGAAAGACTAAGTAAAGTAATACGAGCTCTAATCCAAAAGATCTCAACCTCAGGGAACTCAATCTTCCTCAGAGTAGCAGGAATAACATTTCATTTTAAAGCATCATAAGATTTTTCCATACTGACTTTAATTATCATCCTAGGGGTTTACAGGTATCATTTTCCATATAATGGGCAATGTCCTAGACGACAATGATATTATCAAAGGTTGATCTACCATCTAAAAGAATGTTTTGTTTAGGATACAACAAGTTATGAATGACATTTTTAAAGCGATTCGTAAGTATTTTAGATAACTTTTTAGAAAACATTGCATTGAAAATAGGTTTAAAATTTTAATCACTTTTAGGGGAGTTATTTTTTAGAATCAAAACTACATAGATTATGCCTAAAATTTAGGAAGAAAGGTAGTGTGAAAAAAATGTGAAATGGTCTTGAAAAAATGCTCCCCAAGTGCCTCTTAGTAAAACAAGTAAAATTTAACATCAATACCATCAAGATTGGTCATAGATTTAGTTAAAAGTGCTTTTTTCATTTAAATAAAAAACATCTAAATCATTAGGAAGAGCATTAAAGATATTAGGAAGATGGGTATAGTACACGAAGAGTTCTTAAATTTTGAATAAAAATTAATAAAACATTTGTCAATATCATGTTAATCAGAATTGATATGCTAATCAGAACAAATAGTGCTAAAATCATCAACAATTGCAAAACTTTATGACTATGAATACAAGTAGAATTATAGACAAAGTTAATATTTAAATTCCCATTTTTGAGCCACAAGAGCTGAGCCCTTTGAGCTTAACGAATGAAATTATGTTTAAAAAGTACAATGTGTCTATTATAAAGTGACCTAAATAACCTATGGTCTTGAGAAATAGGGAGCTTTCGATTCTTCCAAAAAGCTGATCCTTAGTTTAGGAACCAAGTGGAAAAAAACATGCATAGGAAATGTCCTAGGAGTGAAATTCCAAGCTCTAAAGACAACATTATGACACCTTTGATACTCAAGCTAATGATTCTCAATTGTTAAAAGTTTTTTTTTCTAATAAATGTGAAATGTATCAAATAAAAAGAGGGAGCATGATAAAAGGAAATAGGAGAGATGCTAGTTAATATAGAATCAAATTTAGATGTCTAAGCTAAATTTGCCGAAAACCTATCTAACCTAGCCCAATGATGAACAAAGCTTGCTTGTCTATGACACCAAGTAAACTACTCCCCACATATTCAAGATCAAGTAGGTGATTATGGGAAATGAAATTAGTCTAGTGTTTGGTTTTAGTAACATAATTTAGGAATCGACCCACACTATGTTCTATAGTAGATGCAATTGTATTACAATCTCCAACTAGAAGACAAGAGAGATTGTGAAGGAACAAACTAGGCAAGTCATTCCAAAGAGCTTTTTGGATTGGATGTTGAGCATTGTAGACTATGATGAGGACCTATTTCCCAAGCTTACCAGATGAGATCACCAAATGTATAGATGTGTTGGAGGAAGCAATACGGGTATCTATACAAACTTTGTATCTCTATAAAATAATAATTCCCCTGGACATGCCAATTGCCAATATCGTAACCCACTCCCAACATTTGAAAAACATTTTTACAGAAACGAAGGCTCTTGGTTTCATCCCTTTGTAATTCTATGAGGCAAAGGATATGGGGCTTCAAATTTACCATGAAGTCATTGACTCTATTTGCAATTCCAAGGTTGGATACACCATTGCAATTTCAACATAATATATTAGTAGAGTTTATCCATCCAAGATCAAGATAAAGAAAAAGATATTACGAACAAGTTAAGGATTAGGTGCACTCTATTGACCCTTCTTAGGGCAGGAGCCAGTTACACTAGTTTCTCGTTAGACTATTGTTTCTAACATTTTATCACTTTAGAACTAGATTAACATCATGGCATTGGCAAGCTCCTAGATGTTGTTCAAAATCCACTAGTTTTCCAAATCCTTCTCTTCCATGTCCTCTTGTGGGGGGTTTTTTTTACCCAGCCTTTAATTAGGGTTCATCCAGTTAAAAATGATGGATCACAAATCAAATTTTAATTTTTTATGACTTCAAGAGATTATGGGTTCATGACTTCCATTAAAGGCAACCCCCTAATATTAATTACCCTGGACATTGTCTAAGTTGTGACAATCAATTTCATGAGCTCATAGACTTCATTGAAAGTACAAGAAATTTGAAATCATCTTGATGCCACTTAGGCTTATGGGCTTAAGTAAACAGTGATTGTAGCATTTTATCTCCTTTTGACTATTTTGCTGAAAAGTGGGCTTTGACTTTTGTTGACATTTGGTCTTCGCCAAGTTTTGAGGAATTTGAATCTCGAACATGATTTAGAAACTTGTGAACTCGTGTCTTAAAAATTTTGCATCTTGGATTTGATTTGCATCTTGAATTTGATTTGAATTTCAATTTATGAATTCTCTATGTTGATAAATCATAAACTTGATTTTAACTTTCCATAAGCTTCGGCTTTCATGCTTGTGAAGCTTCCTTCAAGGCTTGACTTGTGAAACTTTTTAGGGTTTTAACTTTTATTGTCTTGAGACTGATGAGTTCAATTGTCGATTTGTAAGAATTTTTGAATCTTGACTCATTTCATATCTTAAATCTTGACTTGGTTGCTTTGGTTTTGATTTTTGTTTTGTTATATATATATATATATATATATATATATATATATATATATATATATCCTATGTGGTTACATGTGTCTCGTCACCACGTTGCATGCCTTGTTGCCGTCTTGAGATTTATGTCTCATTACCATTTTGAAATTTGTATTTTATCCAAAGTTTGCTGTTGCCCAGAGATGAACATTGTTGTCATTGAAATTTCAACAAAAGTCAAAGCCCACTTTTCGGCAAAATAGTCGGAAGGATATAAAATGCTACAATCATTGTTTACTTAGGCCCATAAGCCTAAGTGGCATCAAGATGATTTCAAATTCCTTGTACTTTCAATGAAGTCTATGAATTTGTGAAATTGATTGTCACAACTTATTTCCTTATTCACACTTATTTCTTAATCGGAGATTGTTGTGACAATGCCCAGGGTAATTAACATAAGGGGTTTGCTTTTGATGGAAGTCATGAACCCATAATCTCTTGAAGTCAAAAAATTAAAATTTGATTTGTGATCCATAATTTTTAACCGGTCTAACCCTATTTAAAGGGCGGGTATAAAAAAAGAAGCCCACAAATTTTGGCACGCCAGGTGGGGACCTAACTTCTCCTCCCATCTTTGAAAATAACTGTGAAAAGGATGTTGATAAAAAAATGTTAATACTACATCTTACCGAGAGAAGTTATTTTGTGGCTTGTCTCATCACTGTCTTATTGGAAAGGGGCAAGCCGCCAAAGTCTTAAAAGGAGAGCTTGCTAAGAAAATTTATAATAACTATACCTCACATGTAAAGCTACAGAATGACATATCAAATGAAGATGCTGTTCAACTTCGCCTAGATGAGGTAGAAGACCTATCGTTACCAACGAGCTGGCCAGGGGCAAGTTCAAAGCAAATTGGGAAGCTCCATGTGTCATGGAGATTGTATACGATGGAGGTGCATACCAACTCATTGATACTAATGGAGAATAACCCATACCACCTATTAGTGGTTGTTTTCTAAAGAAATATTATGCATAATGTAAAATGTTTGTCTATGACGGAACATCTGGCCCTTATAAAAAAAGGAAATAGACTGGTCATGTACGATTGTGCATACTTCATAAGGGAAAAATTGAATTTTGTGTACTTTTATCTATGATGAAGTGCATGGCATGTTATCTCAAAGTTTTATTTTTATAAATCAAAATATTAAATCTCAGTTATTTTCTTGATTTAATAAAAAACAAAGGAATAATGTAATTACATTGCTATAATTCCACTATCAAATGAATACTCTTCAAAGCCAACGCCGAAGCGCAAGACTCTGCTTTCTCCAATTTATCAAGTAATGTTGTGAAGATAGCAACATGCTATCATCTGAATCGCCTCCTCAAGTCTCAGCAAGTTGTGTTCTACTCTCATCAAGTGTAGTTTGCAAGTTGGTTTGTGCGAGGGTAGAAATTTTCAAGGATTGTTTTGAAGTTGTTACTTCCTCAAGAAAAATCTTTATCTTATCTGAAATCTCACGAACCATGTTCCGAAGTTGGTGGTGTTCTGCTTCAACTTTCTGAAGTTCATCCTCCTTCATATTTTTGTCATTGATCAAATTCTCCCTATGCTTGTTAAGACTTTTGAGTGCTAACATTGTATTTAGCATAAGATCTTTGGCTTGATATTTACATACATGAGCCTGGACGCTGAGATCTTCTGAAATCTCCTTAATATAGAATCCACATTGAGATATGTTTTCCAAAACATGTTCAAGATTGTGCAAGTCAATGCCAAAGGACATAAGAAAGCACATGATGCTTTCACCTCGTCAATAACATTTTGGTAGTTGTATTGATCAAGAGACTTGGTACTTTTGACTACCTTGTTTAGTGGGAATAATACAACATTCCTCAAACCTACGGAGATAAAATATAATAAATAATAACAAATAATTAAATCGAAAGAGAGTGAAAATAATTTTACCATGTGGGGTTGATGAAGATGGGCCTGCAATAGTGCCAATGTTGGTATTGATATGCTCTAATTCTTCCATACATTGTCCTAAAGATGAAATGTTGTCACCTTCTTGAAAAGGTAAATTTCAAGAATTTTGCCAAAAAAATGGTGGTGGAATGAAATTACCTTCAGTCTATTTTAATGATGATGTAACTTTGCCATTTGTCTCATCATCCTTCAAATCTTCTGTGGAGAAAGGAGAATCTTTAATAAACTCTTCAGAAGTAGTTTGTCCTAAGGATGGCGAACTTTCATCATCTCGAATGCCTAAAGTTCAAAGGACATGTTAATTCTATGATGTATGAATAGGTGAATAAATAAATAAAAGAATACCTTCTGGGACTAATGGCGAATGGTTTTGTGGTTCAGTCTCTAAGACAGTTGGTATATCACCTAAGACATGGTCAAATAAAAATAAGGACACAATAATAAGAAATTTGATGAATGATAACAAATTAATCATACCATGTGGACGATCAGGAATGATTTCCTCATTTTGGGTGGGTATGACATTTTCAGATGGCATATCATCAATTTGTATACCTACTAAGAAAAAGTTTTGAGTAAAAAAAAAAACATACGCGATAAAAAAAATGGAATTTGAAAAATATTTATACATATTTATATCTATAAATAAATAAACAAATAAATTAAAAAGGGAGGGGGAGGTTGAACAGTATAAAAAGTGGCAAATGAATGTAAAAAGGCTAAGGCTCACGTGCAGGTGATTATAAAGAAAAAAAATAATTATATATATATATATATATATATATATATATATATATAAAAGTAATGAAACTATAGTAATAATAAAAGTAAGGGTTATTATGCAATATCAATAAAAAGTTATTGTATATGTTAACATACCTTGAGTTCGTTGCCGTTTTACAGAAATGGGTGGATTGCCAGTAGAGTGACTCCAGTGTTTGGAGATGGGGCCAAAGAGACTAATGAAAATACTTTCATTGATAATTTTTGGTCTTTTAGAGGATTGACCTCGCTCCTTACTTGTGACAGGTTCACCTTGAGTTAAAGATGTAATGCTTTGATTGAGGAAAGCTTCAACATTGTTGAACCACTTATATGCATAAATTAACAAGAGTTTACCACTCCTGTCATGCTTAGGAATATAAAACAAACTTGAAGTCCCTTGGCGAGAGAAATGAAACCAATAGCTCGCAAGAATCCCAAGGGAAGAAGGCTTTTGAGGGATATTAACAAATTTTTTGAAAATATTGGTCGTAACCAAATTGACGCCCAAATCGATGAGGATTGTAAGGTTCTGCATAAATATCCCAAGTACAACGTAGTGGAAGAACTCCATAACGAAGACAAAGTACATACTCTATTGTATAAGAGTCTAAAACTTCTAACCCTGTAGAATACCTAGAGTCTAGTATTCTCTCACCATTGTGTTATTGAAATGGAAATGGACGCCATATAAAATTTTCTTCACGTATAATAATTCTTCTCACATTCAATGGACAATCAAATGGGGTTGGATAAGTATTCATATAATATAACATTTCTGGTTTCTCCGAAAGTCCTGGAATAGTAAGCGTGCCAACATGAATCCTCATTCAAAGATATATTTTAGGGAAGTGACATCCGGCCCATGCATATAGAAAGTGAGAAGGAAAAATTGTCATAGAAAATCCAGGGCCTTTCCTATTATTAACTATGGCATTTAACCCCACATATATGCTGCCTAAAATTGTGGGAGCAAAATCAATCTTTTTCGCGTACACAGCATCAGAAGCCATCATGAAAGTTGTTGGCCTAATCACATTACTTCCTCTTAGCATAATGAAATAACAAATCCAAAGAGCCACAAAAATAGCTAGGTCAATATATGGAGAGGGCTTTGGAGAAGGATCCGTTTTTGAATCGGACTAAAAAAGCCTATCCAATTATCAAACGAGACGTCTTTCTCATGCTGAGAAAAATCTTGCCTTATAAGCCATTGATAGATATAAAAAAGGTTTCTCAAAATCAAAAAGTCAGAAATTCCTCTTTGGTGAAATATGTCATTAGTGGGGATGAATTCGTCATGCATATCGCCACAAATAGGAAGCACTCCAAGCCTCTTGATATCCCACAAAGAAATTCCTACCTCCTCGTGTAGGAAGTGAAAGGTGTTAGTTTTTGGATACCACAATTCCACCAATGATTTATAGAAATTAAGATCCATGTTGTATTGTCCAATTGAAGATATAATCCTTCCCACTAGTTCTCCATGGGATAACTCATTGCGATAATTTTTAATAACATACTTTGCCCAATCAGCATAATCTAGAAAATCAATCAACTTACTTCTGACGGGATTCTTAGCCTTCCACCCTGGATAGTGATTGATGATTTTATGTCCAATAGGTTGGAAAATATTCAAATCTTGTGCACTCCCTTCAGGCTTTAAGTAATTGCGTCAATCCTGCTATCTTCGTAACAGCGGCTCGGAGTAAGCCTCGCAGTGACTAAATGAGCCGCATGACACTTTACCCACTCTGAATATTCTTCCCCCTCATAATTAATAATTGGATATTGAGATTTGAATATTTTAGATCACCTCGAGATATGTGCTCTCGGCTAATCTTGGTATTTGAATATTTTTAGATCGCCTCGAGATCGGTGCTTTCGGCTGATCTTGGGATTTGTGTATTTCAAATTGACTCTAGATCTATGTTGTCCTCTTATCTTGAGATTTGAATATTTTAGATCGCTGCGAAATATGTGCTCGCGACTATTCTTGGGATTTATCCAAATATTATGAAATTTGTTTATCTCAACCACATATTATCCTAATTCCAGTATGATTAAGATAAACATATATTTTAAAATGTTGATTTGATTTGAATTAGGACATGCATGAAATATATTATTATTTTTTATATAAGCACCTCTTATAGTTGATCAGGATCCCTAGAAGTTGGTTTAAGAGGCCTCATTACTTTATTCGTTAATATCTCACAAGATCCAAGCTCAACAGCTTGTGACAAGTGAGCAATAGTTTGGTAAGAACCCTAGATTTCATAGTCAAGAAGAGTAAAGGAGATAAGAAGAGGCACAAGTACATTCTAAGGGGAAATAGGGGCCTTCCCATTTATAAGGTAATGCCTACCTTTTTGAGCGAATTGGACTACTAGGCTACTGTTTATGGTTGTTCCAAGGGAGGGTGTGATGTAGAATAATTAGATCCGTTTCCTTGGAAGAGAAGGTAAATGAACTTTTAGAGATTGGAATAGCTAAATCAGGATGGGAGGTAGTAATCATCCTGCCAGTCATCGTCTTTCCACGTTGCAATGCATCATCAATGTTAAAGCCTGATTTGATCATGAGAGAAACCATCCCTTTTGTCTCATTGCATCTTTCCTTGTCTACATGTTAGTTGATCCATACTAAAGTGTGCCTCGTGTCGAGGGATACAAAATGAAGGGTGCTACATGTTGCCATTTGCTAGACTTTCACTACATCGATGGGTGGGACCTAAACCTTAAACACATCCTTGACCCCAATGGTAATGAACCATGATCTACTCCCCGTTTGGATCATAGATTGGGAATGGGAATCACTTGCACCCATCAATCTTTAACCCTTGTTTGGTAACCAGGGAATGCATGAATAGTATATTTTCATGGGAGTGGGATTACTGCAAGTGAGTGATTTTCATTTTAGCCAAAATTGGTGGATTGGTTCTCCCTAGAATGAAAATGATCTTTATGCCCTTATAGTATGAAAAAGTGTTCACTTTCTTTTTCATTTCTTTTTCCCATTACGTGTTAGACCTCTTAAAATCTCCAACCCTAATCTTTGATCCCAATCTCAGACCTATATCCGACCTTACTCCGACCTCTCTCTAACCTCTTTGATATTACCGATCACGGGCCGACGGATAAAAAAGCCTTAGTTGATCTATAAGTTTTGATTTATTTTTTTTTCTTTTTCACCCACAAGCTGCCATAGGATGAGAATTGGAATATTGGAAGCTAACTTCCTTGCCTGGTGATAAAGTGTGTTGGTTATTTGAAGGTGGATCTTTATCATTATATATTGTTTAGGGCATAAGAAAGTAGATCTACTTTTAAGCATTCTGGATATAGAGTGTTGAAACAACTTTGATGTGGTTCTATGCAATTGTGCAGCAATAATTTACTCTTTTGGTTTGGCCTTGCAACATGTATGATTGAATCATTTTGGAAGACAATTGCTTATATAATATAAAACTTTGCTGTTAAAGATGTAATTTATGTGCTAAAATTATGGAGCTTGGGGGTCATTTTGACTAGATTGTCTATAGCTAATACCTTAGAATGAAACATCAATATTTGGTATAGGCAATATAATTTTTCATGCAAATGGATCATTGGTTATTTAATTGTTCTTATTGTTTTACCACTCCCTAGAAAGATTTATGGAAAAATATGGCTCTTGATTTAATTGTCCTTATTTAATTGTATCGCAGGCTTAATATATTTCCTCCAAATAAAGCTGAGATATGATATGGCTCTTGATTAATTAGGATTATTTATGGAATGATTTGTTTTCATAGTTATCTCACTATTAACCGAAAGAAACTTGGTTAATTATTATTATATACATTCTCAATAGTTTAGACTTTTTAATTCGAACAACCATTCATTTTCATTAAAAAAATAGTCATTATTGATTGGAGTCCATGCCATAAGTAATTTATAATTGTAATATTAGCCATATGTAATTGTCGATGTGTCATAAATATTATTTAGATAAATAATATATGAGGTTGGGAGGAAGTCATCAATCCCATGTCTAAACTAATAACTAATAACATGGGTTATTAATTAAAGTCTGGTATCTATAAAATGAATTAATTTCTTTTATTAATGAATGAATTAACTTCTCTCAGTATTTCTTGGTTGCTTGTTATTTATTATATCCTAGTTGTGTGCTTTTAAGATAACATGTGTTACCATAACTATTTGTCCGAATGGATAAGTTTCTTACGAAATGAATGTTGCTTTATTTGTTATTGTTAGATATGGCTAATGAAAACATGGAAGATATTCAAGCGGAGCAATTACTTTGCATGATGTATGCATGCATTTTTTTTCATTGTGAATATCATGGTCACTATTTGTGCAATAAGTGGGGAAAATGATCAAGATGATGTCATCCATTATGAGATTTAGTCAATATCTCCAGGCATTGTAGATAATATGAGTACATGTATCGTGTGGTTTGTGAAAGCGATGTTAAGTGTATTGATAACTTGTGCATGGATTGACGTTTTTTTTTCATAAATTATGTCAATTTTTGACCATTACCGGTGGGCTTCATGATACAAGAAATGTCATGATCGAGGAAATGATCGTGATGTTCTTAAACATTGTGGCACATCACGTAAAAAATAAAATAATTAAGTTTGACTTTGTTAGATTAGCTAAGACGGTTAGCCAACATTTTCATATCATTTTAAAGTCAATTATCCTATGCCATGGTGTATTGTTGAAAAAACCTGAACCTATTCTTGAAAATTCAAATGACCCTAGATGGAAAATGTTTAAGGTAATATTACCTAACGTTTGTTTTTTGATTTTTCTTTTTTAAAACATGGTAGATTCCTTGTTAATAATAATGTGCTTTCTTCAATGTAGAATTGCCTCGGAGTTTTAGCTGGAACACATATTTGTGTGAATGTGCCAAAAGTTGATCGATCGAGATATAAAACAAGAAAATTTGAAATAACTACTATTATGCTTGTTGTTTGCACTCAAGACATGCAACATATATATATATATATATATATATTGTATGGATGTGATAATTCAGCACATGATGGCCGAGTTCTAAGAGATGCTATTACAAAGCTTAATGGGTTAAAGGTTTCAAATGGTAACTCAAATGTGTTCTTGCTTTTCAAAGTAATATTAGTAATGATATTAAAGCAAAACCCATTATGTAACAACAAACATTTCTTTGTTTAGTAGGTTGCTATTACTTTGTTAATTCAAGATATACAAATTCACCTGGGATTCTTGCACTTTTTGGGGACAACGTTATCACTTAGGCTACTGGGCTAATGGCTGATAACCAGTTATAGATCAAGAGTTTTTTTTAACACGCTACTGTTAAAAATGTGATTGAAAGGACATTTGGTGTTATACCTGGTCTTTGAATTGTATTGGATTGCCCTAGGGGTAAAAGAGTCTTTTGCATGGAGTGGTATATTTGTAGTTTTTTTTTAGTTTTGTGGCATTCTTCTTGTTTGTGTGTTACTTAAGAGGTAAAAATGTCACTTATGGCATTTTTGTAGTTTGAGAGAAGTGATGAGGGCAAGTGAGTCTTTTACAATTTCATTTTTTTTATGGAGATCCTAACTTTTCTTCATCTCCCTTTTCATCTGACCCTCTTCTCCACCCTTTCATCTCTTTCTCTCTAATTTTTCCTCATCCTTGAAGCATTCCAATTCTTGGTGTATTTACAGAGTTAAATCATCTACTCTTTTTGATTTTTTGTTTCCTTGCTTGAGATTTTTGTAGGTTTTGCTAGATTCTTTCCTCCTCCTTGCTCTCAAGTTATTTTCAAGATCTTGGAAAGTTCTATGCCATTTGTTTCTTTTGGTTGAGTGATTCTTGTGAGAATGAGAGCTCTGTAGCTTGGATTTGTAGCCCCTTCATCTTTTGTAGCTTGGATTTGGTTTTCCATTTTGTGAGAGTTCGATGAGAGATTTTCTGGGTTTAAATGTGTTTCTAAACTTATTTTTATGTGGTCATGTCATTCCCCCACAAGTTAGAGAAAGTTTGGATGGTTTTGTACTGAAATGGGTGCTTAAACAGTGAAATCAAGGTGTTTACCGACACTTAAAGGCCGCATGGGGGTCTCCTGGGGATCATACAGGCAGCATGCTGGTGCATGCAACCCTCATAAGGTGCCCTGGGGACCATGCAGGTGCATGTAGCCCGCAGTAGCACCTCGAATTTCATCACTTTTCTTTGGTTTCTTGATTTCTTTCATTCCCTAATCTTAGATATGGTTCACCTGCTCTACGTTTTGTTTGTTTTGAGGTCTAAAATCATGTCAAACCAAGCTGAATATTATTCTTTAATGCATAACATCTACACCCGGGAATTTGCATGTTGCATACTGATATAGTCTTATTAAAGGGTTTTATGCCTTTAAATAGGATATATTTCATTCTTCTTCTTCTTCTATCTCCTCCTATATCTTCTTATTCATTATTCCAAAATTGATGCCCTAATTATTATGCTTTGATGGGTTATAAAAAATTTGAGAACATGTCTTATATGTTACTTATATATATACAGAAATGGTAATTTTCAAGCATTGACTACACGGTTAGCATATGTGTAGATATTAAACATGGTACATTCTTGTTTTATAGCTTGAATTGGCATAGTTTCTCATATAATGAATAACTTTGGAAAAAGGGATTTACTATTATGTTATGGTTTGGATTTATGCAAATGGATTCTTGAAATGTTTTACTATTGGTGAATGTGGGTTACGACTTGGCCATTATAGTGGGGGTCCCCACAGTCCGGCCTATAAAAAGGTGGCGTCGATGACCAATTATTCACCTTCAGGAGGCATTTAAAGAGCTTGAGAGGGTAGTGGGAGGTCCCACACTAAATTCTGAGACACCATGGGCACCACATGGAGATCTCAGAGGCCAATGCTAAGAAGGGTAACTATTTTGTTACATTATAAAGAAACAATCTTGGTGGTTCCTAACTTAGTCATGACCACGGCTAAGGGAGGAGTTCTTTTGGGCTGGCCTTGTAAATATTTTATATAACTTGTATACTTACTTTGAACTCAAAGATATGATTATTTTGGGCATCTGATCCTGGAAATTGGTTTCATTCATTTGATGCCACCTACTTCTCCCATTATAAGATTTTATATTTGCACATGTGATTTGTTTATTTTTACTGCAAAGGTTATAAAATCCTTTATCTGGGCTATGTTTTTCACTCGTTGAGTAATCGAGGTACCATCACTCTCCCTTTTCTTCCATTTCTCAGGTTGTTGTAGGCGAGTGCGCGATAGAGTGTTGTGCTGGTAGTCTCTATCTCTTGTCTCTTTGTTTAGGTTTGTTGTCTTTTGCATTCGTAAGTATTAAGTATGTATGAGGATGGATCCGCTAGTTGTGCACCTATAAGTCTTTGTCACTGTTTTGTATAACAAGTTCTATTGCTATCTTTGCATTACCTTTGTTGGTAATAAAATGTTTCTATTTATAGTGTAATTGTTGTTGCTTATCTTTCTTGCGTGCATTGGTTGTGATATTAGTTTTCTTATGCTTTGCGGTGCCTTGAGGGTTGGGGATCACTTGTTCACCTCCGGTTATTGCGGCGGTTGTTATGCTCGACTGCGGGTCAGGATGTGACATTTGGTCTTTTGAAAATTTGTTGAAAATTTTTATCCAAGTCCAAGTTTTTACAATATAATCATTCAAAGGTGTATTATTAACGCATGTTGATTACTACACAATTTTATTCGAAAAGAAATGATAGAAGACCCTGTAGAGAATGAAGTTAATAATCTAATAATGGAGGACAACATTGAAGATGATACCGATATTGTTATAGCTATTGCTCCAACAGATGAATGGGCTTAATTCAAGCTAGACATGGCTACAAACATGTTTAACGCTTGGAGATCAAATTAATCCCAACAATTTATATGCATGTACTTAACATGAATACTTTTATGTATTAGTCTTTTGTGGAAATTGTCAAAAAAACCCTCTAAGTTTGCAATATTGCCAAAAACGCCCAGTTAGTTTTGCAATCCCTAAACACCCCTTCCTTTTAAACTCTATGTTTTTCAAACCCCCAAAGCATGTAACGGATGTCAACGGAGTGATTTTCAAATTTTATGGATGAAAATGCCCTTGCATGGGGAGTCGTGGTCAGTAGCCATTTTCGGCGTGTGAGAGGAAGTGGGGGGTTTCGTAGGGTAACCCCAAGAGATGAATTTACTGGAGCCGTTTACTTGTTTTTTCTCAACTCGCGTCTTCGACTTTTTCCATTTCAAGTCGTCTCCGAGTTGTCTCTACCCGTAGCAGACCTCTATAATTCGACTTTTTTCCTTTCCACGCAGTATCACGAAGGAGAAGTCCCGCGCAAGTAGTTGGCATTTTATCGATTTGCAATCTAAGGTATTGAGTATGGTTTTTATGTTAACTATTCATTACAAAGAAAGATTTTTTTGGTTTTGTTTTGTGCTCTGCTTTTTTTGTTGGAAGATATTGAAGTCTGAGGGGGATTTCTCATCTGGGGTTTTTGTTAGTCTCGAGGCAATTTCTCGGCTAGGGTTTTGTTTTGTTTTGCATTTTCATCTGTATACACTATCGAAATAGTTTTTTCGATTGTTATGATTTATGTAATATTTATAATGTACATTTTCCCTTTCATTTGATATGGTTGCAGTTTTACAAATGAGGTTTACGTTTAAGAAATGAGATGTTACAGTTTAAATTTTGTTGTCTCTGTTTAAGTACTGTTGTCTCTGTTTAATAAACTAGGTCTCTGTTTAACAATTGATATCTCTGTTTAAAAACTGAAGGTTACCGTTTAAAACCTTATATTTCCGCTTAAACATTTGTGAATACTGCATGTTAAATGTGTTGTTATTGTCGCAGACTTGTGATTATGGTGGTCAACCTAGTTAATGGGCGATGCTATTTGATACCGGTAGTGGAGACCTTAGCTGATTGAAAGATAACATGACCCCTCTACACTGGGAGGTCATCTGAAGGACACCGTTTGCAGCATTTACTGAGCTGGAAGCTATATACCAAGAGAGGGCCCTTCCTGATTCTCTATTGCAAAGGTACGATGGTCGCACAAATAAATTCAGGATCGGGGAAAGCCTGCTGAGTTTCAGGCCTCAAGATGTGGCTCTCGTTCTTGGTCTGCGTTGCGATGGTGACCGGAACGGGAAAGAGCACTCTTGTGCAACTTGTTCGACAGAGGGGAGAAGAAGATAATTTTGTCAAACTCCTGATGGTGTACCTCATGGGTACAGTCCTCTTCCCAAATACATCATGCTCGGTTCCGAACTGGATCGTTGATTATGTCGATGATCTACTCGCCATGGGGCGATACGCATGGGTGCAGGCGACACACAAGTGGCTTATGGAGGATATTCCACAAGCAGCCGCTCGAGTGCAAGATAGATGCGCCGGGAAGAAGGCCAACACAGGATATATTAAGGGTTGCTCAGTCGCGCTTAACGTCTGGTTTTACGAGCTGACCGGAACGGGAAAGAAAGTTCGTTTCGGCAAGATTTTAAGGATGATGTGCTACGGTGAAAGTACTTATCGGAAGCAAGCGACAGTAGAAACCAGTTTGTCATCGCTTGAAGGAAAAGAGGTAATAAATCATGGACAATGTTTAACAGAAGTCTTTAATGTTTAAACATATTATTTAGCGTTTAACTTTATTATTTATAGTTTAAAATTTATTCATAAAGGTTTAAATATTTTGTTCTCCGTTTAAATATATTCTATAATGTTTAAATATATAAAAACTCTGTTTAAATATAGTTTTTAAAAGTTTAAAATGAATGATTTCGCTGAAATTGTTTGGTTTACATATGTTAGTTTTCTGAGTTTGTTCCGGCGAATGCTGAAGAAGAAATATTTATTGGGGCCAACCGACGGATGGATGCTATTGCTCCGGAACCGACTTCCAGCCCACCACGCGCACGCATTCCTCGACGCCGGAGAAGCCCTCCCCTACCCCGCTAGATTACAACAACCCCCCTACCACGACAACGACAGTCACCCCGATTGTGGCAGACCCCCCGACCATGGCAGTCTCTCCGACCGTGGCAGCCCCACCGACGACATTAGGTGAAGATGTCACTGCAACTCTTATGCAGGCGTGCCAGATATTGATGACCGAGTTTCCTCGACTTGTCACTCGTGTTGAGGCACTAGAAGGACGTTCACAATCGACTGCGCCGTCCCTCCAAAGAAATGAAGCACCCGAGACGAATGAGGCGTCGGAATTTGACGACGACGACATCATCAGGGTGGTCATTCCAAGACGGCCACATTCGAAGAGACTTGTGAAAAAGAGGAGAACAATACTGCCTCTGTCTCCATCGCCGGCTGACGATGAAACAATAGCAACACCATCGGCGGCTGATGCTATTACTGAGTCTGTCGCCGTTGATGACATGGCTATGACGGTGGAGGACATCGTAGATGATGCGGCCGTTATCGCGGTTGAGAAGATCGTTTACTCTCTTGTTAACGAAATCCCCGACCTGGTGGAACCGGCTGCCGAGAGTGCGGCATCAAAGATGGACACAATCCCGATAATCATAAATGGCCACTTCCATGTCGTCATCCTTGACAATGATAAACAAGAATACAGGCATTATTCTTCATGCGCGGGGTACGATAAAGACGCGTTGGACATGGTAAGTTCTTTAATTATGTCCGATTAATAGTGTTTGGTATTTAATCGGTACTCTAATCTCAACTTGCATATCTCGACAGTGGAATCTATTCGACAATTGTGTCAATATGGAGTTCGGCGAGTCGGCGACCGCAAAGTACCCACTCGTTCACGACATGGAAACCCCACGCTAAAAACAAGGAAGCGTCGATTGCGCCGTCTATGTCATGCGGTTTATCGAGTAATTACTTTTCGGTGAGAAGCTACGGCTACCGCAGACAGACGTTCCTTACCTGAGATTAAAGTATGTTTCCCGCATACTTAAGGAGGGTAGAGCAGCCGGCGTCCATGAGAAAGAGGAGTCGTCGCAAGCGAGTTAAATTTTGTTTTCGAAGAACAGGACTTGTATATGTCAATGTAAATTTTGTTTTCGAATGTAAACCAGGACAAATGCAATTCATTGTTTTTGTTTTCGAAGAACATGACTTGTATATCTCAATGTAAATTTTGTTTGTTTTCAGTTGTAAAGTAGGTTAAATTCCATTCAGTTTCATTTCATTGTTTAATTTACAGTGTCATTGTTTACCTTTCAGTTTCATTGTTTAAATTTACCAGCTATCGTTTAAATATCAGGGTGAAATATTTAAAATTACAGTTACTCTGTTTACAATAACACTGTCTCTGTTTAAATAAATGCGTTCACTGTAAAGAATAAGAGTTTATCTGTTTAAATATAAAAAGTTGCCACTCAATTCAGATTGTTTCTTTTTGGAAGTCAGCTTGTTTACAATGCCTAGTCGGCGACAGTTTCATTGCAAGATCTATGATGGTGACCGAATCCATGGCAGCGGCTGCAATGTAACTCGCGGACATCATACGCTTGCGACTCGATCCTCTTTCGTCTAGGACGCCCAGGCTGCCTTCTCGTCACAGGCGATTGCAAACGAAGCTCACGATTTCCGTCTGAAGGCTTGTCAGCGTCGGGTATGGGGAATATAGCTTCCTTATACGTCAGTTTGTAATTGTCGACGGTGAAGTAGCCGCTAATAAATCGATGAACGTTGGTGTCCGTCTGCATTATTGCAACGCAAGCGTGTTTGCAATGGATACCATAAACTTGCCACCTTCGACATAAACAAGTTCTAATGGCAAGATCTACAGAGTTGCTGCACTGGTCGATCACTTCGTAACGATCATCGACACAACGATCAACACGAAGATTTCGGCTATCCTCGATAATTATCTCTACCTTTGAATGTATGTCTGGGCATAAGTAGGTTTCCCATTTGTTCGCTTGCTCACGGCGGTTACACAACATGCGCATCAACTTGAACCTGATAAATAAGGTTAAACAAAAACAGTGATGGTTAAATAATTGGTAAACTAGTTTAAACAGTAGGGTAAATATTTAAAGGATTAAATTAATATTTAAAGTCAGACAATGTCAATTAAACAATGTATAATACCCTAGTTGATCCCTCTACTTTTTTCTCTTTTTCCTCTTGGTCCCTCTACTCAGAAATGCTCCCGACTAGTCCCTCTACTTTTGAAAATGTGCCCACTTAGTTAAAAATACTCCCAACCAGTCCCTCTACTTTTAGAAATGTGCCCACTTAGTCCCTCTAAGTGGGCATATTTTTAAAAGTAGATGGACTGGTTTGGAGCATTTTTAATTAAGTGGGTACATTTTCAAAAGTAGAGGGACTAGTCGGGAGCATTTCTGAGTAGAGGGACCAAAAGGGAAGAGAGAGAAAAGTACAAGGATTATTTTGGTGATTATACTATTAAACAAATATGAAACTTTTTAATGGGTAACACTAAATGTTAAGTGTAAATCAATAATCGCAGACCTTATGGAGTCGACCATTTTCGTCACAGGTAAATGACGAGCTTTTTTGATCCAAGCATTGAACGACTCCGCGACATTTGAATACATCTCACCCCAACGATCACCTCTGAACAGATAATTTGACTAATGTGCCATATCCGATTTATTAATCAACCAGTGATGGGCATCGGGTAATGTGGCCTGCAGTGCATTTACGGTATCATCAAATTTTGTAGCCGTGGATGCCCACGCAATGCGAAAGCATATAGACCAGCACTCCACCCTCAATGCCTTCCCAAGTCTGACATTGGCTTTCATAAAATTGGCTTCCAAATGTTGAAAACAGTATGCATGTGGCGAAGAAGGGAAGACTCTCGCAATTGCGTTCACAAGGCCCTTGGACCTGTCCAACACGAAGGTAATTATCTCATGATAATCTCCTTCCTCGTGTAAAGCATCGCCTAACTTGGATATGAACCAAGTCCAATTGGCATCGGTCTCGTTGTCGACAATACCGAAGGCGACGTGGAAAAAACCATTGTTTCCATCTTTCCCTATGGCACCCAGTAGAGTACCCCGATATTTTCCAAGAAGGTGGGTACCATCGAGAAACAGCAGCGGCCTGCAAGCCCTCTTGAATCCCACAATACACGTGCTGAAAGAAAAGAATGCACGTTTAAAACGATTACCGTCTCTTTCCACGATCGCAATGCTGCCGGGGTTTGTCTCAGCCACCTTATCCACATACCAAAGCAACAAATCGTAGCTGGAGATGTTACTGCCGTCGAGGACCACCCAGGTATGCTCTTTTCCCAACCAAACCTGCTTGTATGGTATGTGGACACCATGTTCCCGCATTATGTCCTTCTGAATGTCGATGGCCTTGTACAAGGGCCAGTCCTTGAGCTTCTGAATCACTCGTGCGCTTACCCATTTTTTGGACGCTTTTGGATGTGACGCCGAACCTATTCCACCACCGCAAGTGTGTGACTGGTTGATTGTCTTGATTTTGAAAGTATTTTTATTATACTCTTTTGATCCATGAAGGCGCCAATGACAACCATCGGCAGCGCATTCCACAGTCACCCGATGTTTTTCGTTCTTTATGAATTTTAAGTCAAAATTCTGTTTGATTGCAAAATTTCGAAGTACGTCCCAGAAATGTTCAACACCGTCAAAACGTTGTCCGATATCCAACGACATCACTTCAGAATGATCTGACGAGGAAGGAAGACATCCCACACCGTCAGGGTTACCATGGGGTTGAACGGGAGCGCTCGCAGAATCTGAATTCCTGTCAACACTTTGGTTAAATGAAAAGATCAATATTTTAAGCAGAGAATAGAATGTTTAAGTGATAAAGTAAACATTTAAATGATACATTAAATAGTTAAACATTAAACAATTAACTTAAACGAATAGTATAATATTTTAACCAGTGACTGACATACTTAAACAATAATAAACCTATACAACTGGATCAAATAAAAGAGAAGGAACTTACAACGAGAAAAACTCATTTTCATTAGGATTCGACAATGGCACATTGTCTGTCTCGACAACAAGACCAACTACAGGGCATTTGAAGATGGAGTGCACGTGACACATCCGCTGGAAGTCAACATCGTTTTCTATTGAACAAACCGTTTTATATTCATCGGGTGTGATAAACTTGACCATAACAAGGGAAACTTCGAGACCCCATCGCTCACATATCTCAGCTAACACCAACTCGCAAGAAGTCTTAGCCGTAAACATTAGCACTCTTCCCTCCCCGTTGTATCTAGCAATACCACAAAAACTCTCCATAATATATCGGCCGAAAACCAAATTGTACAAACCAAATAAAAAGAAGAACAAGAAGAAGAAGAAGAAGATGTAAAGAACAAACAGCAATCAGAAAGGCAAACAAAAAAGTGCACAGTTGTATGCATAAAGGTTAGACTAAACGTGATGTGATTGGGCGGTATTTTTTCCTCCATCCCAAGGGCAAAAAAGGAAATATATGTCACTGTCGGGAGGAAGCCATATTGTCATCGCTCGAAGGAAAGTTCTCACCTTATCATGAGTCTCTGTTTAAACGTCAAGCTTTTTATGTTTAAACCGATACATATATTGTTTAAACTAACGGTTAACTGTTTAAATAAATTCTATATCATTTAAATAATATGTAAACCGTTTAAACATAGTGATTTAATTGTTTTAAAATATATGTTATTTTTTAAATTGAATGCTTTCACTTACATCGTGTTGAAGATGGGTACCTCATAGATCACTGTTTAAACATCTTTATGTATTTGCTTAAACACCGTTGTCACTGTTTAAAGAGTAAATCGATTATTGTTTAACATTTTGTTTTGTTTACAATGCCCTTTTTTTGTTTCTCAAATTGTTTTTACTATGTCCCTGTTTAAATTTCAGAAGTTATCACAAGTTGACACTCAAATAAGTTTGTTTGTTTAAAATATTTAAACGTTTACAATGGAGAATTTGACTAAATATCAGAAGTTCACACTCAAATAAGCTTGTTTCATTTAAAATAAAATATTTACAACATTTACAACGTCTTCTAGGCCCTCGGACACTCGCGAGTCGACCCTCGTTCGTCTATTAAGATTTCGGTTTGACTCACCAAGTATCTGTACATTCGAATGCTCACGGCGGTTGCATAACATGCGCATCAACTTGAACCTGCACACCGTAGAACGCAACACGTTAAAAAAGGTTAAGCAAACACATTCATAAAAACGTCTATTAATCAATGTGTCATGGTCTGACTTAAGCGAATATCTTGAGAGTTAAACACAGAAAGTAATATTTGTACACTGACGAAACATTCTTAAAGGGTAAGAACAATTCTCAAGTGATAAATATCAACTCCGTCTTAAAGGATGTTTCATGATCTTTCTCCTCTAGAGAATCCTCCGCAATCAAGCAATGAGTGAAAACTTTCTTTTCTTGCCCAAGCCGAAATGCCCGCTTAATTGCTTGCCCGTCATCCACAGCTAGAGAATCTTCTGCATTTAGGCAATTATGCGGGAATTTTGACTTGGGCAAGAAAAGATAGTTTAACTTATTGCGTGATTACGGCTGATTGATTCTCAAGATGAGGAGGATCATGAGACATCCTTTAAGATAGAGATGATCTTCAAATTTTCGTCTGACTCCAGCAAATATCATACACAAGAAGCAGATGAGGAAGAGGAGGAGGAGGATGAGGACGACGAGGAGTGATTGTCCATGGGAAGGGTTCTTTCTTGTCATTGATGGTGTGAAGTCCACAAGCAGGTTAACGCTTCATATCCGAGAAAAAAGGGAAACGCACAGTGGACCGAGATTGACTGATCACAACGAACGGGTGTTCGGATATTTATGTTACCGTGCACAAAAATTAATGCCGTCATTAATTCTTATGCACGGGATACCATAACCTTGCCACCTACCACCTGCCACCTGCCAACACTTCAGTTCAAACGAAAAAGATCAATATTTTACGCAGAGACTTTGAGAATTTACACGTTAATATGAATAGTTAAACAGGTAAAGATAAATTTAAACGGATACGACAATTATTAAACAAATATGTAATATATTTAAACAGAGAATAGCAAAGAGTTAAACAGTATTTAAAATATACAACTAGATAACCATAAACGAGAAGAACTACCATAAATGAGAAGAACTTTACAACGAAATGAACTCGTTTTCAGTAGGATTCGACAATGGCATAAACTTCACCCAGACTCGTTTCCTGAAACAGATTTACATCTATCATTATCACAAAAACCCTCCATAATAAACACCCGCAGAATGGTCAAAATGATAGCAACGAAGAGATTCTCACCGTATTACGAAACCGGCAGAACTGAAGTCGAACAAACCAAATGAGGAGAAGAACAAGATGTAATACAACTTCTAGGTATTGTCTATCAGAAACCAAGCAGAAAACCCTTGAAAAGGTTGGACATGATGTGATTTGGCGCTTTTTTTTCCCACCATTTTCAAGGGCAAAAATGGGATTTCACAACATGGACCCATTTGAAGTGAACGGTAGGGGGTAAAAGGGAAATTAAACACTAACGGAAGGGCTGTCCGGGGTGTGTAAAAGTAGGAGGGGGTTTTTGGGAAGTTTTGAAAATTACGATGGGTGAACAGTAATTTTCTCTAGTCTTTTTGATGAACATTTGTTTGTATTAGTATATTTCTAAATTAATGATAGATATCTACGAATGATTATATGACATAAAATGAATTTGAATAGGTTCACATGTGTCTTCATGCTCTTTATTTGCTTAACATGTGTTTTATTAAATTTCTTTTTCTAGAATAGATCAAGAATCACAACAAAGGAATAGGGGTCTAAACAAACACTACTGGACAAACACAAGAAGACAAGGTCTTGATTGAAGCTCTAGTTGAGTTATCCACAATTACAATGTGGTGTGGAAAGAATTGGTTTAGAAATGACTATTTATACTAATTAGAAAAAAAATGATAAAAGATAAATTTCCACATACGACATTAAAAGCTATGCCAAATATAGAGTCGCGAGTAAAATTTTTTAGAACAAAAACTACAACAATTGCCAATATACTTTGCATTAGTGGTTTTTGGGAATGAACACAGTACCATTGAGTGTGAAAAAAACGCATATGATGAATATGTTCAGGTATATTTTCTTACATTTGCCAATTATATTGAAAGCTTAATTTGTTATTACTATTGTTGACCCTCTCTTGAAATTAGTTACAAAGCACAAGGAAGCAGCAGACCTTTATGGAAAATCTTTTCCATTTTTTAATGATCTCACCCTGGTCTTCACAAAAGATAGGACGCAAGGCAATGCAAATGGTGATCTTGGAGATGATGTGGACCAATATATTCATGAAAACATTAGCTTGGAAGATAATGCCGCGTTCTCTCAATTTCAAAGTGCTACATTTCAAGGTAATGATTTTTTTTTTTATGCCCATGGATGAACTTGCGGAGTCTCCATCACCCATAACTTCAGATAATTGAGCCTTACAATGCAAAGAAGAAAAAACATGCGAAAGACTCGAATATCACAACAATTTTAGAAAATTTTCAGCAATTTGTGGAAATGATGGGCCCAGAGTTTAAGACAATGGCTAAATGTGCAATTCAAAATGTTGAGGCCAATGCATCCAGGGAAACCACTCATAAAGAAGTTCAAGAGAAAAAAAAATTTGAATTAAGTTATCTTCAACATTAATGGGCTTTCCGAGAAAGAGGCATTAGTGGTAATGCAATCTTAAAGAAAAGACGAGGAAAAACTAACATGATTTGGGATTTGCCGGATGACAAGAAGCTACATTTTTGTCACCTAATTCTAGGACGTACGAGTCTTTCCATGTAATTTATCACTTTGGCTTGACTTATACATGTTTTATTTATGGCATTCATGCCGTTTTATTAATTAGTTCAATTGGTAGGATATTCATCAAATGTGCCATAACCAACTTTTGTTCATTAATTTCTCGGGTTGATCATTAGTTCCATTAATATCCATGGGATTTTTTTTATTCATTTATATGAAAGTCATTAGTACATGTCATATTCAAGGCATTTTTGTTCATTAATTTATATTAACATATCATTAGTTTCATTAACAATTAGCACAATCTAAAATTTTTTAATATGTTCCTTCTAAATCTAGGAAGGGACACAATCTAGTAGAAGCAATGACGTTCATGCCCGAGCTGTATAATTGCAAATCACCAAGTTTGCTTGCTATGTTCGAAGTATATTGTTTATCTTTTGAATGGTTGTAAGATTGTCAAAATCCTCCCTTCCATTGGGTTTGACTTTGCATTTTATTAGTACATGTTGTAACCACTCTCAATATTTTGTGAAACTTTGTTTTTGCCAAGAGGAATAGAGCAGTAGGAATGCCTCGCTAAAACTCGGGTGCAGTGCCAGAGTTTCGAGTGGAGCAAGTGGGGGCAGGGCCCCATGGGCGCTGGGACCGCCCGCACACAACCACCTCTTACATCTCCCAGAAATGTGCCCTCAGCCAAAAATCGAACTTTCACCACTCGGTGAAGAGCTCTATCGGTAACCCGTATACCAATAGACCATTTAGTCATTAGCTATTTTGTGAAACTTTGTTGTTTATGGGTTGCATTAAAACTATGTTGTGTTATATTTTTGGTAACTATGTTGGCTTATGTTTTGTATGAAATTTTCTTGCATATGTCATTACAATTGTTGATGCAACATTATAAAGAATATTGTTTTTTAGCATGCTACAATAAAAAAATATTGTGTTACAACTACTGATATCAACAATGTGAAATGAGATACTAATGATGCACTATTATATTTAGTGCCACTATTTTAATATTGGAAGATCATGATACACATGATATTAATCTTGGCTAGAAAACATCAACTCTTTTTATAATTTGTTTAAATTAAACAATGATAATTCATTTAAACATGATAATTACGTTGAATAAAATTAGTAAACAATTTAAAAATCTCTTATTAAATTAATTAATAATATCAAAATTACAATTTGAAAGATATAATTTAGCTATAACTATTCTATGAAAAGATTTCGTCAAAATGATCCCGTAAACAAATATTTGTTAAATTATATTAATTAGTTAAAATATTTAATTATAATAAATTAAAATAAATAAACATATTCAAAATATTTAATAATAAATCATGTTAATTATTTATTATTAAATATAAACAATTATCTTATTTATATAAAAAAACATAACTGTAATTTTATTATATTTCTCTCTCTTATGTTTTATATTTCTAACTCTCATTCTTTACAGAGTTTTAAGAATTTAAGTCTTTGGTCAATTTCATCTCCTTCTTTGGCTCAGGCAATAGGGGCACAAACTATTCCTTCCCTCCTTATCTACTTGAATGGCATACATTACCGGTTCTTAGTTATAAGGTGTCGGATTATCATGGATTGCCTCTCCACCCACCTGACTGCTAGGCTTAACTTGCCATCTCATGACCACCACATCCACGCTTGCAACAGAATGCCGATAGTTTTCATCGAGAACATCCACCATGATTCTCTTTTCTTTATTGTTAATCAATAACTCTATTTAAAAGCTTTGATAAACCAATTTCCATACATATTCTAGCAAAATTAGCCCTCGTGAGCTTAGCATCATTGTTATCAACCTTCAATAATCATCAAAAGTGCCCCCAATAACTTCAAACATCTCCTTGTCCCAAAATTTGATCAGATGATGATGGTGTTGGATACAAATTGCTGTCGTATCTAATTTTTTAAGGGCAAGTTGGAAATTTCCTCCTATTGTCCAGGGCCTCTCCCATAGAAATTTATCTAACACATTTAAGAAAAAAAAAGCGAATAAAGTAGTCATGCCCGCAACTGAGAATGTTCCATAGTTCTTCCAAAGATAAGTGAGGGAGAGTTTAACTTGGTCTAGCAGCAAGGCTTTGGTAATAAACTGGCCAAATAAAAATAGTCTACATCCTTTCATAAGCTCAAAAACGAAACATCCCGTCAACACAAAAATTCATGGGGAGGAGCTCAGCAAGCGTATCTTTCTCTCCAATGCTAGCTACTTTAGCCCATGATTTCCCAGCAGGGGTAATGAAGTTGCTTCTTGTTCTAGAGGTTTGGCCAAGCATGAACGATAAGGGTCCACTCCCACCCACCATAGCAAGAGTGGTAGTTAGGCTAAAAGGTGGAGCTGGCAGAAAATTGGAAGCAGTGGGAGGTGGAATGTTGGGTTAATGGTTTGATATTGACTAATCAGTGATGTTGTCACATGTGTGACCTCATTTCAAGCTCGTCTTTGCTTCTCTTGGGAAAACGGAAATCCTCATCAGTTACGCCCACACCTTGCTGATATGCTCCACTCATGCTTAAGAATTAGACCTACCTTTTAACAAGTTATATGCACATGCTTGTGCCTCCAATGCTCTCTAATCCAAGTGCTCAAACAATGCTTTACTAAGACACACCAACCATAACTCAACCTGCACTAGCATAGTGAAGCTCTAGCTCTCTCCATTGTCCAATCACTAGCATAGAATGGTCCTTGAAGTATGACGCGACGTGCACCAAAGAGTAAACCTATGAAACTAACAACCCCAACAGTTCATATAGAAGCTGCTTTCTTCAATGATGATGAAACACAGTGAAAATTTAAGGTTTCATTGGCTAGCACAAAATGTAAAAAGCAAACAGAACAGAGTGCGGGAAGATAAGATAAAACTGAGAGGACAGCTGCAACAATAATTGCAATACACTAAAATAAAATAAACATGAAGAAAAGCATAGTGTAGATCAACCCGCATTCATTTTGTGACTAGTCCCTAATCACTAGGATGGTCATTTCTATCATGCAGCTCAGATCAGACTGGTTCAAGGTGATTTCCAGGACCTAAATATAACTGATTTGTCACCTAATTATCATAAATCAAAAGAAAAGAAAAGAAGGATTCTTTAAACTTATGAAGAAAAGAACACCTGGAAGTCCTTCAAATAATTTCCTCTTGATTAAATATTATTAATACTTGAAAAACCAATTGGATACCCATGATTCTTACCGAGCAGAATAATCTTGTAAGCCAAATCACCTTTTGATTAACTAAAGACAGCAATTAAAAATACATGGAGAGAATGCAATGCAATGCAATGATGAGGAACAAAATTGCATGCCTCATGAAACTGACATAAAAGGAAATTTGTCAAGAGCCGCAAAGAACGTACATAGCTACGGCCACCATTCTTTGATTAGGAAGGAGCCCTAGATAGCTGCAAAGTAATCCTTGCTTAGCTTAGGATCTGGTTTCATTGACTTCTCCCCAGGCTTCCATCCTGCTGGGCAAACCTCATCTGGGTTCTCTTGTACATATTGCAGGGCCTGCGATCCAATCAATATAGCACTTTCTTAGTCAATAAAAAATAACGTGCATCTTTGACAAAGACGAAACAAAAAGAAAGGACTTGCAATATAATCTTTTAAGACATCTTAATTGCACATGTATTTGAATAAAACCCATTTGCACCACACTTATACATATCAGATCAGGTTTTCATTGGTGATAATTGCAAAAGTAACATAGCTATATGAAATGAATGAAATATCATGGCACTATACCCTGAATTCTATTGGTCAAAATTATAGCCAGTGGCATTCATCCAACATTTGACTATGGAAAGGCATGTAGAAAAGTAGAAAAGAAAGGAAAAAAAAAGAGTATAAATGCACTGAGGCTATTTCCAAGAATCATCTATTGATAATTGAAAATCAGACAAAAAACTCAACAAGGAAATATCTGGTTAACAGAAGCAATTCATCCTCTCTTCTTTTTTACCTGAAGAGTTCTCATTGTTTCATCAACACTTCGTCCAATGGCCAAATTATTGATGGTAGAGTGCTGAATCACTCCTTCCTTATCAATAATGAACAGTCCCCTCAACGCAATTCCCTGTATAATAATAAGGGTATTAGGATAATAGTTAATGAAATAAAGAATTTGCTCACAAACATTGCCAGCCCTTAAATTAGCTAATTAAGATATGAAAGAATTTAGAGTTCACCAACAGGCTATGTTTCTGCAAAATAGTGTGCATACAAACCTGATCTGGGATCAGCACACCATAAGATTGGGAAATTGATTTTGTCACATCAGACACCAAAGGATACTTCAAATCTCCAAGTCCACCAGACTTCCTGTCTGTCTGAACCCATGCCAGATGGGAAAACTACAAATAGACAACAGTTATTTTGTCAAGAAACCTCACCACAACATAGAAAACCTTTTCAAGGATATTATAAGATTCAACCAAAACCTATAAAAATAAAATAAAATAGTTTTGAAGTATTATGATAAAACTTGTCACGGGAAGAAAGAATTAAATTGTTGGCATGCAAGGATGAGAAACACCTTCATGATCTATTTTCATTTTCAAAAACAGAGAAAATGATTGAAACTTTGTTAAGACTAAATAGATGGAGGAGTAACCAAAGATTTTCCTATTTGCGACATAAATTTATGTTAAGAAGAAATGTAATCCAAATCTGCCCAAATTGCAATAGTAGCATATCAACTTAAATTCACAGAGCACTAAATTTTAGCTAATTAAACATATATCCTTCTACTTAAGGTTATAGCACTAAAGTAGAGTTTTACTTTTGACTTATTCACCCGTTATTATGATTAAATCATAAAGTCAAACTCTGTCAGTCTCCAGTATATGTCAACTGAAAACTAGTTATGTAGTTTATCAACACCATTGACGAGTTGTTCTCTTCCACAAGAAGTACAAAGAAGAAAGCTTTTAGCAGCAAACAGACATTATATTTACAATTTAATAAAGCATATTCACTGATTTAAGGATTTGCATTACTTTGAAAAATGTGGTCCTTTAAAGTTGCTCATACAGAGAAAACAAAAGACCAAAGAACTTGCAAGGATAAGAAAATGCCATCAAATCACACAAGAATTTCAGCCTGTTAGTTGCAGAAAATAAAAAGCCAAGTTTACATTGTATGCAGGATAAAAAAACTTACCACACTATCAACCGAAACACCTAATATTTCTGTATTAAGCTTCTCAAAATCTGAATATCTGTCACTGAAGGCAGTAATCTCTGCCACAAAGCAAGCATAACTCAGTTTCCAACTATTTAGAATTAGATGTCACAGTTATAAATTATGTGCTGCAAACTTACATACCTGTGGGGCAAACAAATGTGAAATCCAGAGGATAGAAAAATAGGATGACATACTTCTTTCCAATATACTCAGAGAGTTTGACCTATAGTAATAAGATGAATAATCTGAATATGCCATACAAATTTTCCATAGTTACAAACTTATGCACACAAATAATAAATAAATAAACAATTCTCCAGAATCTGAACATTCAAAACCACTTGAATATCTCAATATGGTTAATACTAAGCAAAAACATTGTTAATATTCAAAACATGTAGACGTAGAAAGTAAATTAATTCATTAATCCCAATATATAAATAGCAGAATCATCAAGATTTACAGTATATCCTTAAAGGCTGAAGGAGAATACAGAAGAGGCAAAAATTGAATTCTGACAATTACTCTTCGCGATCAAATACCAACTTCTAATCATTCAGATGAAGTTCTCAATGTTCCACATAACCAGAATCTTTTACTTAATTAGATGTCTGGTCCCATGGTAAATAATGCAATTTTAAAACAAAGAAAAACACTAGGCAATTTTATTTACTACAAAATTGTACTAATGCACAAATCAGCAAAAAGTTATCCAACTAAGCTCAATCACATGAAGCAGGATCATCATTCCCGACAACTTTTCTTTCAACTGAAATTACTAGCAAGGATGTCAGTCTAAAGAACTAAGTACCATGTTATATTGATGCCTCAACCTAAAGAACTAAGTACCATGTTATATTGATGCCTCAACTTATGGACTGCCAACAATTATCAAAATTAATCGTTCGAGCCTGGGCATATTAATTGCCATTTTCAGTGCATGCTTATATAAATCAGAAATTAAAATTTTGGAATTATGAAGGGAGATAAAGTGGATGGACAATTAACTTTCTTAAAAAAATGAGCTATCACAAATGTATAGGAAAGCACATGTTCTACATATTCATGGAATATAGTAGCATGACTTATGAAGCAAATAGCCAATACTCATATGGCAATATTGCTTATAAAAAAAGATTTAAACTCAAATATCAACACAAACAGTCATTAATAATCACAAGGTAGCATTGCTACATAACATCACAAGAACAGAAGGCTGCTAAAAAGGTAGACACTTAATAAAGATTTACAGGCGCCAGTCAGCTCAGGGTTTAAAACTCATCAAATAGCTTGAATTCCAAAATTGCTTAAACAAAACTAAGTCAATCAAAGACAAAAACAGGCCACATCCCAGATGCATGACATGGTCCAGTTTATCCAGCAAGCATAAAAATGTAACACAAATAACTGAATTTAATAATTACAATTATAACCGAAAGGCAAAGGAAACCAACATCCAGCTCCAGTTCAGGTGGTGAAAATAAGTACGCTTGGCAAAGCCTATCACCGGGCTCAGCCTCAAAACGTGATAATAAAATAAATTCCAAAACTGAGCTTGCAAACTAAAGGAAAACGCAATCTGAGGGAGCAATTCACCATGAAATTTCAGGGAAAGGAACATATCCATTTCATGATATGTTAGGTTTCAATATGACATATCCTATAGGAAAAGAACCTAAAAGAAAAGAGAACACAAAAGCATAGCAAGAGATAGAGATCCTCAGCATTTATAGAACCATTCCCCAAAATGAAGATATATACCTTGATGAACTCCTGATCAAAAACAGCTTCAGCCTCAAAATCCGGCGCCGGATTTCCAACCAACGGCAGCGAGCACTACACAAGAAATCACAAAAATTAACAAGAAAAACCCTACATCCCCAAACCGAAGGTCAATGAGCACCAACACCATGAAGAAATAAGGGAAATCAGAGAGAAGGAGATAGGGATGGATTCCTCTTACGGCTTTGACGACAAAGCTTCGGTTCAAGGGTCTCTGGGTGGAGGCCAAGCGGGGAGACCGAGGACGTGCGGTGCTGGGCCTCAAGCCATGGAAGGACTTGGGGATGGCAATGGATTGGGGGCAAGGGTGGAGATGGGAAGCCATTGGAGAGGTCCTAGGGTTCACGGAGATCATCGAAGGGGCCGTGCACGCCATTTCTCTTTCTCTGGATAAGACTGAAAGATAAGTGAAATGTGAAGAAGAAGGGTTTAGGTTTGGGTTTTGAGTTGTGAGTAGTCTTTGGACAGCCTTGAAACCGGATCCACTTGAATTTTTGGTGCGGAATAAGGTTTTGTAAAAATTAATTTATGGGTACGGTATTTATTTTAAGAAAGACTTACCATAATCCTCAAAACCCCCGTGTGATGAGAGTACATATATCTGTAGAGTTTGCTTTATACTTATACACTTCCCTGAAATTGTTTTAAAGTGCTTATAATTTATTATTAAAAAAATAATTTCTGAGTTTTTTTATGAATTAAAAATATATCTTATAAATGGGTTTCTTTTAACATTTAGTGGTCGATGTCTCCATCTTTGGTTTGTTCACAATTATTAAAAAGATTTCGGTTAATGTTTTTAATCTTTTCTTTTTCGTTTGTAAAATTATTCCTGAGAATAATATTTTATTTTGTGAGAATTCAGCATTTTTTTTACCTGGAACATTAGGTTTTGTTTGATTGGGTGAGGGAGCGTTGGGGCGTGTGAGTGTTATTTGGTTGGAGGAGTGAAAGGGGGTGAGAGGGGGGATGAGGAGGGGGGATCACCCCTCATAATCCACTCCCCCAAATTGGGGTCTTTTGGTGGAGTGGATGTTTATTGTTTTTTTTTATTTTTTTTTAAATAATGCAAAATATCATTAATGCCCTTCACCTATATGTAGAATTCCTATTGTATTCTATATATTAAAACCCTATCATTATCATTTCACAAATGAGAATATTAAAACCCTATGGTATGTTTGAATGATCATTGGGTGTTTATATTTTAACCAATATTTGTCAATTATAATCAAGATGTTATGACTCTTCATAATTTTTTTTCAAATAAATATTTTTCCCTAATTATTGTGTCTGTGTGTGTTTTATAATGTTTATCATATATTATATAGTGTAATTATTATTATTCTACAATTGATTAGTATATATTGTGGGCTCTTTTCTTTCCATCCGGCCTTCGATTAGGATTAGACCGGTTGAAAAGCATGGATCACAAATTAAAATTTAATTTTTTTTTTAATATTTCATATGATTGCGGGTTCATGACTCCTATTAGGGGCAATCCCCTAATATTAATTACCCCAGACAATGTCATGGGAACCTCCGATTAAGAAACAAGTGTGAATGAGAAGTAACTGAGTGAACATAATAATCTTTTTTATTAATTTCAAAGATGCATGTGAACATATGATCATAGACAAGAATACAAAAGTAAGAGAGCTATTCTCTAAGAGAGTTTAACGAGAGATTTTTTTAGAAAGAGCTATTTATATCATGCTCTTCAAACTTTTTTTTTTTTTGCTTGACTGATGCTCTTAGCTCCTTCACTAAAAGTATGTCGGACGATCCTTTTGGCTTTGTGGATGTGGCTCTCCTTGATTTCTTTCTGTTATGTGGGTTTGTGTCTTGACACATAGCTTAGTCCAAGCTGCGGCCACTCTACATTTACGAGTTGCCTACTTGGTCGCTTTTGCTTCTTCTATCGCTGAAGACTTTGGCTCTTTGTGCTTGTAAAATCTCCAGCTCCTTGACTTGTGAAACTCCTCAAGCCTTTGACTTCTTGGTGTCTTGAAACTTCAGAGTTGCATTTGTCGTTTATATGATATTTAGATCTTGACTCTTCGATGATTTTGAGCCTTGACCATTGGATTTTTTTTTTAAAGTGGTGACCTTCAACATTGTTAGGTCATTAACTTATTAATTTTGACTTGCTTTTAAAATGGGTCTCAAACTCATTTTTTGAAAGAGACCTCATAATGGGTTTCAAGAAAATTTTTGTCAACTTAACTTTTTTCAATGAATGTTGACGAGAGACATTTATCTTCTTCTTCTTCTTTTTGTGAAAATTTTCATTCATTCATTTTTTTTATTCATCATCGTTATTTTTATGAAACTTTCATATTTTTTCATTTTTTACCCTTCCTTTCATTTCAAGAAAAGATTATTTTTTTCCCTTCACTCCAACGAGAGTCAACTCTTCTCTTTTTTTTAATGAGTGTTGACAAGAGATATTTTTGTAAACATTTCATTTTTTTTTTTCTTCACTTGAAGGATCATTCTTCTTTTCATTTCACTTTTTTTACTCCAATGAGTATCAAAAAACCTCAAAGTGAGCTTGAAGAGAGGGTTTGATTTTTTTATGAAAAAAATTTCTCTTTACCCCAAAGAGTGTCAAGACTTGAGGGTGGAATTAGAGAAATTATGAAAAATTTCTCGTTACCCCAAGAAAGTCAAGACTTCAAGGTGGAATGAGAGATATTATGAAAAAAAATTCTCGTTATCCCAAAAAAGTCAAGATTTCAAGGTGGAATGAGAGAAATTTATAGAAAATTCCTCGTTACCCCAAGAAAGTCAAGCTTCATGGTGGAATGAGATAAATTTATTGAAAATTTCTCGTTACTCCCAAAAAAAGTCGAGACTTGAGGTGGAATGAGAGAAATTTCATAGAAAATTCTCGTTACCCCAAGAAAGTCAAGACTTCAAGGTGGAATGAGAGAAATTTCATAGAAAATTTCTCGTTACCCTAACAAAGCCAAAACTTCATGGTGGAATGAGAGGAATTTCATAGGATTTTTCTAGAGGAGGCCCTGCAAAGAAAAATTACCAAAATACCCTCAATAAATTCAACCCTCATTCATTTTCATATCTTTTTTTCCTTCATTCCCCCCTCCCCTCTAAACTCACCCTTCATTTCTTCCATTTTTTTCCTTTCCCCCCTTTTTTTACTCTCCTTTCATCATTTTTTTCCTCTCTTCCACTCTCTTCTCTTTTTACTTACCCCTTCATTTTTTTATCATTGTTTTTTACAAAAATACCCCTCACCAATAAATTCCTCCATTTTTTTTTGGACAAAGAAATCTTTGGTGTAATTCAAGAGAAATTTTGTAAATTGTAAAAATACAAGTGGCGCTAGTTACCACCAAGTCTAGTGCATCAGCAATTTGGAAATCAAGCCCTTTTTAATTCCAAGCTTAAAGTCGGCATCATCTTCTTTATTATCCACCCCTCTCACCATCCTACACATCTTGCTTTTACTTTACTCCGTCCAGTAGAGCTGCAGCAAAATCAGAGAAGTAGTAAGTGGAACCAAAGGTAGATGGATGAACTACAGTAGGAGATCAGAGCCCGGATCGAAGAGTGTCATCTCATTGTGCGTCAAGTACTCTGAACCGCTGCTGCCTTCACTGGAGAACTTCTCTGAGCATGCTGGATCGGAGTTGGGGGTCTAGATCGTGCGTATCACCACCTCGCCGTGTGACAGAGCTCTCAGAGACAATCGATTTGGTGATCATCTCCGGAAGGACCTCGGACACTAACTCTAAGACGGAAGCTTCGGGGGTCCCAGGAGGATTACTATTGTTTTCTTCAAGATCTTCGGAGCGGCCAATTCAAGCCTTGATCGGAGGAGCCCCTTCTTCCGAGAATACCAATGGGTGATGGGATAAGTCTGATCAGCAGCGATTGCCTTCATCCTATGGGGTGATTGTAAAGGCTTCAAAACGTCGGGTACAGTAAGGAAGTGAGATGAGACAGTGGAGAGGCCATTGTGGAAGAAAGGGGATGATCTGTTTGTTCAAGCTCGTTGGCAAGATCTCCACATCGTCGGACATGAACCTCTCCACATCGCTTTGAGAGAAGCCGACACCGAGAAAGAAGTCAGTCGATCTTAAGCTTGAGCCTTTGATTAGAATGGCAGGATAGGATTTGGGCG
This sequence comes from Dioscorea cayenensis subsp. rotundata, assembly GCF_009730915.1. Lineage (NCBI taxonomy): Eukaryota > Viridiplantae > Streptophyta > Magnoliopsida > Dioscoreales > Dioscoreaceae > Dioscorea > Dioscorea cayenensis. The sequence continues at coordinate 10,302,750 of NC_052484.1, forward strand.
ATGCTGGCGCTTTGCGTAGAAAATTTTCTACCAGCCATGGTCCGCCGAGGAGATGCCCGACGATGAGGAGTCACCGGCGTTACCGATAAAGGGATCGGAGGAAGGATCCATGGTGGAGGGTTCGACGGAAAGAGAGAGAGCACGAAAGAAAGAAGAGAAAAACATCTAATGCATGCACGTGCATGCCCCTCTTTGAATGCATGGAAAGCAATTACATATATAAATATTTTTTAGAGGAAAAGATTCATGATAAGGCATGTACATGCATGCATGAAAAGAAATTATATATATTTTTTAGAAAGAGAAAAGAGTACAGACAAAGACAAATGCATGTACATACATCCATTTCTCTTTAAATGCATGAAAACTATAAAAATTCACGCTCATGCATGTATTCCTCTTTAAATGCAAGCAGCATGTGTGAAATTTTAAAAAAAAAGCATGCAAGGATTATATAAAACAAATTAAAGAAAACATGGTACCTTCTTTTTCCTTTTCTATCTCTCAATCCAATCACCCTTCTTTTTAATCAAGATTTTTTCCTTTCCTTCTTCTTCCTCCTTTTTTATCTCATTTTTTTTTTCAGTCTCTCCTCTTGTTCTGTCTCCCCCCTTTTTTTTTCCTTTTTTTCTTCAAAAAAACTCGTTTCTTCTCCCTTGTCCCCCGAAGATCCTCAACACCCCCCGAAGAATCTCCAACTCCCGGGAGATTTTTTTTTTTAAATTTTGAATTATCTCCAACTCCCGCGAGATTTTTTTTAATTTTGAATTCAAAATTTCCGATCCTTATCCATAATCTCCTCCTTTTTTATATATTATTATTATTATTATTTTATTTTTTGAATTTCCCTCCTTTTTTTCATTATATATATATATTTTTTGAAATTGCAAACGAAAATAGTTATTATTATATTTATATATATATCTTTCATATATATATATATATATATATAGCAGATATATATATATATATATATATATATATATATATATATATTTCTTTCCTTTTCTTTATATCATTATTATTTTTTTCTATTTACACTCCCTACTTTTATTCGTAATTGGTGATAACGCCTTGCCTTTTTTTATTCAAGAAGAATATAGATTCATCACTACGCTTTTATTTCTCTTTTTGTTTCCGATATTAATTCAAAGTTAGAACCAATTTCCTAACGGGATTAGAGCGAAAAATTTCTATATAAACAACGCCTCAGAAGTTCCTCACACACCATAAATGGAGAGACATGCACCCTAAACCTGTAAGCTCAACCCATTTGAGGTAAAACTCTAATTTCTTTTTTTTCTATAATTGATGATTTTATTTTTAATTTTTTAATTTTTAATTTTTTGTCATGCATATCCGTGTTTTTTCACCTCATCTTCTTCTTCTTTTTAACCAAACCCTACCCGGTACTCCTTGTATTTTCTTTTATAGAATTTCCTTTTTTTCTTATGCAATGCTAAACCCTAAATAGTCTACGGCTAAGGCCCCACTTTTCCTTGTCTTATTTTTCTTAAAATCATGACCATATGCTAACTCATCCTATGAGTAGCATGCCACCCTTTTTGAATATTCTCATAAAAACCGTCCCTCCTTTTTTTTAATCCCATATTGAATGTTTTTTTTTTTCTTTTTCACCTAGCATGATCCGGAAGCCTTCTTTCCACTTTTTTCAATTCAAAACTTTCACCCATGTTTAGCTTCCCTTATCTTTCATTTACTTTCATAAAACCAAAACTCCTAAGTAGCCTCATAGACATGGTTCTTTTTCTCTACTCTTTTTTCCCCCTTTTTTTTTTTTTTTTTTTTGAAATCAAGACCATGCTGGCTCACCTCATGAATAAATATGCTATCCTCCTCTTTGAACACTTTCATTAATTTGCAACGAAAACCGTACCCCTTTTTTTGTTCTTTTTTTCTTTAAAAAAAATTTATGGGTAGCTTGCCTTAACTATACAAACTTTCCCTGAGAATTGTCACAACCCCTTTTCTTTCCTTTTTTTTTTAATAATAACAATCTTCCTTTTTTGGAAGGAATTTTTTTTAGCCAATGTTTACCATTAACTATTTTCTTCCTCTTTTTGGGCTTTTTTTTATGGCTCCCACCAATTAAAGACAAATTGGTAGACCTCTTATGGACCATACGACGACCGTGGTAAAGCCCCACGGACTATCGGGTCCCTGGCTGACATTACTCCATCAAGTCTAAGAAGTTAGGAAAGCCAATTTGGTACAACGGAAGCGACTTCAACGAATGGACTAGTACACCAAAGGCGCTCCATGACCTTAAAACTCACACACCAAACGGCCAAGAGAAATGGGGAAACCATGTGGGGATATTATTAAATCCACGCGAGTCCTGCAAGCATTTAATCTCAACTTAAATACACTTGGTTACTGTGTCAATACCGACCCATTGTACCGTTGTATGGAACTGGCGACCCTTCCACAACATGTTTCCATCCACAGGTTATGTACAAAGTGGCCATTTGAAATTATAGAAGAAGTCCTCGTATACGCTTAAACAAGTCGGTATTCCTGTGGGCGCTTGGCAGCTTTCACTGAATATATACTTCGACCCATCAACAGAAGGGATTCTATCGGCCGCATGTCCAACATCAACATGTTCATCACCCTTTCAGGGAAATTAGGATATCTTTACGGGATCGTAGATGCATCAGATTGCCAATCATAGTTTTATCTTTATATAATATGTCCCAGTAATCGAACCAAGATCTTTATTCTAAGGACACTTATCACCACTTCATGTAGATTTGCTTGCAAATCTATTAATGGATTCACTTTATGCTTCAGAGACTAAAAAGGTCCCTTTCTTCCTTATGTGGGTAGAGTTCTTCTTTAAAGAGTCGTGATGGAAAAGGTAAGTCTCAGGGACGAAGCTCATCCCATACCACATGCTCGTATGAATATAAACTGCCGCTTTTTATCCTTGTGGTTATGCCGCCTACAATGCCACGTAAAGGATCTCTCATTCAACCGAAACTTTCCCAATGGCGCACTGGAAACTAGCTAGCGGATGAGGATTGCTTTAGTCCCCATCAGACAGATATATCAACACTAGTTCGATGCAATGGCTTTGCATCCAAAGGGCCACGCCATCGGCCTATTTACCGCGTCATTCTTTTATGGTCGGATAGACGACACTTCAAGGAACCTATTCTCGACCAACAAGCCGTGATGATCATATCGTAAATATAAATGGGTCATGCAGGAAATTCCAAGCTATTTACATATCGTGTGTAAAAGCTTTCTCCACCTTCAATTCTTTAAAAGAAAGACACAACATATCAGGATGGAAGAATAGCTCAAGTGGCAAACTGCCATCAGAGTTCCCGATTTAAAAACTAGGGTTGGTATGAAGACTGGCAAGAACCAACGACGACAATAAGTTGGGGACGCCCTAAGCAGCATTTCGCCTCACCGGCTGCAGCATCCTCCCTCTACGCTCAGGCACACCCTTCATGCTCGCCAATACAACTCCCTCACCGATTCGCCAGTAATTTATTATGCACCAAAGTATTTCCCATGTAGATCCGTATCAAAACATCCCCAAACTATCGACCTCTGGTAGGCTATTGGTACCACCATAGTAGGAGAAAAACAGAGCACAATTTATATCCCATCCTTCACGTTAATAACTTCTATACTTGTATGCACACTTCGGGTTTCGTTAGTAGCATACATAACTTTGATGTCGATTTATACTCCCTTGAATTTAACAACAAAAGTCGATACGCACAAATTCTTAAAGACAAACCCCAATTGAAAAAGGAGACTCCTCCCGTAAAAGAAAGCCAAGTAGCCATGATGATCTAGTTGAAAAGACTAAGCCTGGAATCATACTCTATGCCCTTATCGAGAATCAAAAATTTAAAAGTGGCTCGAACCACTTCCTCATCACTTAATTCATTCGGCGCCTTTATACTAACATCATCACTGCCACCCCTGGGTCCGGTGACTTTGTGTGTAATTTTATTTTATTATTTATTTATTTATTTATTTGTTAATTTATTTCGCAATTATTCATTTATTTATTTTGGTTACATCTCAAACCTCCTTTTTTTTTGAATTGATCAAATCTTGTCTTTGAGTAGATCTCAAACTCTCCTTTTTTTTTTGAATTGATTTCTCAAATCTCATCTTTGAGTAGATCTCAAACTCCTTGAGTAGATCTCAAACTCTCTCCTCTCTTTTTGAATTGGATTTCAATCTCATCTTCGAGTAGAGCTCAAACTCTCCTTTTGAGTAGATCTCAAACTCTTTTTTTTAATTAATTTCAAACTTTCATCTCTTTGAGTAGATCTCAAACTCTCCTTTGAGTAGATCTCAAACTCTTTTTTTTTTCATATTATGAGCCTATTAAATATGTGTTTTTTTTACTTAGGTGACATTCCCAACATAAGTGAACATGAAGAAGATCAAGCTAGTATCTCAAAATCGAATCCAACCCAATAGGTATGCCACTCAACAAACCTTTCTTCTTAATTGTCACTCCTTTTTTTTATTTTAACCTTTGTACCCTTTTTATTGTATGTCCCCATGAAGCTTCTTTCTCCAAAGATGAACCCTCCAAGACATGACTCTTTTGTCTTCCGACTTTGCATATGATGACAACTACACGCCCATCCTTGATGCCAATCTTTCCATGGAAAGCCCTTTCAAAAGAAGCCCTCGTAAAGTTACCACAAGTCATCCCTTCTCCTCAATGATGCAAAGGAAGACTCTACTCCAAAAAGCTATAGAGTTGCATCTACGAGCTCATCTCTTCCCCTCGCTAACTTAGAGAAAAGATGTGTTTGGAGTCTTTTTGCAAATAAGCTCATTGAAAAGGTGAAATCATCGCTACCATGAACACATGAATCTTGAGGGATGAAACCAAATTGTACAAGAACTTGATGGCAATATGATTGACATCTCAATCATAAGAGACAAGATATGAAGAATTTGATATGGCTAAACTTGCCCATGACACAAATAATAATGGATAAAGCGACTTTTAAACTTCATAAAAAAAAGGAGGAATTAGTGGCGAAAGAGGAAAGGTTAAAGAAGACCAAATTGTCCTCGAACAATGTCCCAACACATGGATGAGCTCCAACATGGAGCTCATACAAATAAGAAAGAAATTGCAAGAATTGAGACTGAGCCCTAGGAGGAAGAAAAGAACAAATCATCTCCTCAGAATGAGTTCTTATCTCGATGCTCCTCCCATTGAAGAAGTAATGTCCTCATGATATTCATCAACAATTGAAGCACTTGAGGTGATGGTGACAAATCACAACCCTCATTGTCGTACTAAAGAAACTCTTTGCCAACTTTGAGAGCGAAGCTCAACTTTAGGGCTTAGCTTATTTTATCCTTTTTTTAATCTTTGAATCTAGCTTAGCTACTTCCATTGTTTAGTTTTATAAATATAGCTATTTTTTATTCATTCAATCCTTTAACTTGGTCTAGCTCATGTCTTCTCAACTTTTTCTTAATAATAAAAAATTTTCTTTCGACCACTTTGCCCTTTTTTGTCTTCATGAATGTACTAAACTCCGCATATAATTTTGACCGTCTAACCTTAAAGAATCTATGAGTGTAGATGTTGAGCAAACCTTCCAACCTTGAAACTTTTGAATGCTCGCCTGCTGTCGAGATGATCCTTCTAGGCCCAAATTTATATAGCACATGATCTTTAAAGAATTTGATGATGTTTTCGCTTTACTTCTTTTAAAGGAATGGCTTCCCACCAACGTGAGAAATAGTCGCTGGCGTACCAATATAAAGCGATGCCCTCGATGATGGTGGCTCAATAGGGTCTATCACAT